>NC_133330.1:29582043-29612043 GCF_042186555.1 Aquarana catesbeiana
TATTTATCCAGAGGTTTAAGGGGAGACTGGATCGATTCCTTAGGTAAACTTAGGCTGGCCATGCATTATACAATTTTCTTGTACATTTTTCCTTTAGACCCCTTTCACACTGGGGCGCTTTTCAGGCGCTGCAGTGCTAAAAATAGCGCCTGCAAAGCGCCCTGAAAAAGCCACTGCTGTGTCTCCAAAGTGAAAGCCCGAGGGCTTTCACACTGGAGTGGTGCGCTGGCAGGACGGTAAAAAAAGTCTTTGGAGCAGTGAAGGAGCGGTGTATACACCGCTCCTTCACCGCTCCTGCCCATTGAAATCAATGGGGCAGCACGGCTATACCGCCAGCATAGCGCTGCTGCAGCAGCTCTTTGCGGTGGTTTTAACCCTTTCTCGGCCACTAGCAGGGGGGTAAAACCGCCCCCGCTAGCGGCCGAATACCGCCGCTAAAACGACGGTAAAGCAGCCCTAAAAATAGCGCAGTTTTACCGCCGAAGCCACCCCCGCCCCAGTGTGAAAGGGGCCTTAGATTTACCAAAACCATATATGATGAGGTCCAACCCAAACACTTTAAATTTGTATGCAATCAGGCCTAGGTAGTTGAAGAAAATACCGCTTTCAAAGCAATCGTGAGATAATCTGAAAGTTAGTACACAGTTTTCGAGAGCCGATCACAACAGTTCATCTGAAAATTATCCAATGGGACAAACACAAAGATTTTTCTTGTACGATCCCAGATTGTATGATTTTTGTTTAATCAGTACACTTTTACACCGAAAATACAATATAAATACAATACAACACATTACATCATTTCCAAATTTTTATTCTGTCGTATGAGAATTTTCGTAACTTTCTCTCCATTTTTGATATGAGACTAGCATGCAACAAAAAAACAATAATCTCATTGTGTGTACCAGGCTTTAGGCTGGATTCACACCTATGCATTTTTAGTGCTTTTTGCATTTTGCAGATTTGCACTACAGTCCATTTAACATGGTTTCCTATAGAACACGTTCTGTAGTGCAAATCTGCAAAATGCAAAAAGCAGTAAAAATGCATAGGTGTGAATCCAGCCTTAGGCACCTGTTGTTACAGTAGATACCAACCCTAAATGAAGGACATTTGTGTATCACAAAAAAATAGCAATTTAAAAAAATAAAAAACTTGTTTTTATCTTTTTTTTTCATCTTTTGTTGCATTTTAGTGCTTTTGATCCCCTGAAGCCTCTTTGGAGCATCTTCCTGTGTACATGCTCCCCAGCGGTGGCTGCATGGCATTTCCCAGGGAGGATTTCCTGATGATCATAACGGTGGACCTTGCCTGCGGAAGGTGTGTTGGAACAGCCACTTGTAGTCGCCATTGGAATTCTGGATGACAGTTGGAAGATTGAGCATTGTCACCCTATAACAGCAAGTGCCAGAGCAGGAGCCTCCATGGCAGAATCACCAGGGATTATTTTAATGGAAGCTCTAGACCAGGCTTTCTCAACCTTTTAACCCTAGAGTAACCCCAAAAATAATTTTCATGTCTTGAGGAACCCTTCCTAAAACCAAATCATCGGGGCTCAATAGGAACAATGCTCTTTACATTGGTGGTCAGTAAGAAGAATGTCCCCCTTAAAGTGGTGTTCAGAATGCCACCTTTAAAGACAGCTAAAAATATATTTGGTGTCATGCTGCTGGCTTTGCCAAGTGGTGCTGAACCTTGAACTCTGTAGACATCATCAAATAGGTGGTTCATCAGCCACAGCTCAAGGAACCCCTAGCAACCTCTGGAAGAACCCCGGGGTTCCACGGAACCCTGGTTGAGAATGGCTGCTCTAGACTATTATTGAAAATTACTTTTGTAATCAAATTTAAGGTTAAAGATTATATGAGATTTTAGTGATTGGTTTTACATATGTTTTAACAACTGATGAACAGTTGCAATAGATGGAAAGGGTTAACCCTCAAGCTGAACCCTCCGCTCACAACCTTCTATTATATTACGTATTTACATTGCTGTTGTTAATTTTGTCACATTCTTAATTCCTATGCGGGAGGGGGTCATGTCTCCAAAAAGAAACCCGGGCAGCATTTTATATAGCACAGCTGGACTAATTTGATGAAAGGAGAAAACAGATTTTGCAGCCAGGTTAAACACACGCGGTTCCTACCTACAAGCATCTCTCCAGGTCTTGTATCACGCCAAGCCAAACACGTCACTTTCGAACATGACAAGAATGGGGGGGGGGGGGGATTGGATTACTAAATGAAGGGTGCTGGAAGGCTTTCATAACACGGCTATTCTATCATAAGCTCCATCAATCAAGTTGGACGAAGGAGGGGGACGCCACATACGTCTGTCCATGTTGTTTAAAAATAAGCCGCTGTGTCGTTCTATTTACTGAAAAAGGGTTTTTAAGGGGTCGGTAATAAGGATCAAGATTCAAATTAAACATTTTAAGGCAGAATTACTTTTCCCGGAATGTAATTTTATTTTAAAAGCACAACTTGCTGAGGAAAGCCTTGTATGTACCAAGGCCAACATTGAACTCTTGTATGCCTTTCAGCCAGCATAGAGCTCTTGTATGTACCACAGCAAACATGGAGCTCTTGGGTGTACTACAGCTATCGTATTGTATCTACTAAGGCCAACATAAAGTTCTTGCATGAACTACGACCGACATGGAGCTTTTGTATGTACTGCGGCCGACAGTAAGCCCTTGTATGTACTACAGCCAACATGGAGCTACAGTATTGTATCAACTACAGCCAACATGAAGTTCTTGCATGTACTATGGCCAACATGGAGCTCTTGTATATACTACGGCTAACATGGAGCCCTTGTATATACTACAGCCCACATGGATCCCTTGCATTTACTATGGCCAACATGGATCCTTTGTATGTACTGCACCCAACATGAAGCCCTTGTATGTATTACAGCCAACATGGATCCTTGTATGTACTATGGCCAACTTGGAGCTCTTCTATGTACCACAAAAAACACAGAGACCTGTTATGTACTACAGCCAACATGGAGCCCTTGCATGTACTATAGCAAACAGGGAGCCCTTGTATCTACTATGGCCAACATGGAGCTGTTGTATCTACTAAAGCCAAACATGGAGCCCTTGTATGTGCAGTACTTCAGCCAACATGGAGCTCTTGTATGTACCACAGCCACCATGGTGCTCTTGAATGTACTATGGCCAACATGAAGCTCTTGTATATACTACGGCCAACATGAAGCTTTTGCATGTACTACAGCCAGCATGGAGCTTTTGTATGTACTACAGCCAACATGGAGCCCTTGTATGTACTATAGTTAACACAGAGCCCTTGTATCTACTACAGCCTACATGGAGCCGTTGTATCTGCAGTACTATAGCCAACATGGAGCCCTTGTATGTACTACAGCCAACATGGAGCCATTGTATCTACTACAGCCAACATGGAGCCCTTGTATGTGCAGTACTATAGCCAACATGGTGCTCTTGTATGTACCACAGCCACCATGTAGCTCTTGAATGTACTACAGCCAACATGGAGCTCTTGTATCTACTACAGCCAACATGAAGTTTTTGCATGTACTACAGCCAGCATGGAGCTTTTGTATGTACTACAGCCAACATGGAGCTTTTGTATGTACTACAGCCAGCATGGAGCTTTTGTATGTACTACAGCCAACATGGAGCCCTTGTATGTACTATAGTTAACACAGAGCCCTTGTATCTACTACAGCCTACATGGAGCCGTTGTATGTGCAGTACTATAGCCAACATGGAGCCCTTGTATGTACTACAGCCAACATGAAACCCTTGTATGTACTATGGCCAACAGGGAGCCCTTGTATCTACTACAGCCAACATGGAGCCATTGTATCTACTACAGCCAACATGGAGACCTTGTATGTGCAGTACTATAGCCAACATGGAGCTCTTGTATGTACCACAGCCACCATGTAGCTCTTGAATGTACTACAGCCAACATGGAGCTCTTGTATCTACTACAGCAAACATGAAGTTTTTGCATGTACTACAGCCAGCATGGAGCTTTTGTATGTACTACAGCCAACGTGGAGCCCATGTGTCTACTACAGCCAACATGGAGCCCTTGTATGTGCAGTACTATGGTCAACATGGAACCCTTGTATATACTACAGCCAATAGGGATACCTTGTATGTACTACGGCCAACATTGAAACCCTTGTATGCACTATGGCTTGTGTTCCTGACTCACCAAGCACTGGCTCATGGTATACAACTTGAAGAATCAGTGCTGAATATTTTACATCAATCTTTCTCAACCTTTTTAACATTACGGAACCCTTCAAATAATTTTTGGATCTTGTGGAACCCCTAGTAATAACTACTATTAAGGGCTTGCAGCTCCATCTCAGGGTACATTAGTGTGAACAGAAAATTGAGATATGTGAATAAATAAAAGAATATAGCATAGGGGAATACTTAAAGTATTTCACACCCAGGGTTGTTCAGCGTGTTCTGTCGTGCTGTAATGCATTATGAAGGACTGCGGTTCATAGGGAAAAAAAGCAAGCACTGCGATCTGTTCCAAAAATGCTTTTACGCGCACGATCATTCACAATGCACATCAGTGCTTGGGCATTGTGCGCACAGTAACATTCACAGTGTGGTATCAATGAGCCCTTAGAAACCAACCGAAACCAGAGTGTTTGTTGTAATCTTTGAGGATAAATTACTTCACAGTGCCTGCAGCTACGGGGGTCAGTAAAGGCTTGTTCAGAATATGTGAATACTCCATAGTATGGACTTAGGTGCACTTTAAGACCTTATGTACTACATGTACCTTAAAAACAATTGTCTGCATTATGCCAAAATTTCACCTACACACCCTGATTTTTTCAAAACTTTTATTTATTCCTAGTGGGTGGGTGTTCCTAGTTTTTTATTTATTCCTAGTTAGGTGGGTGTTCCCACACCCACCTAACAACTGTCCCCGAGCCACCCCCATCTAATCATTCCCCGCATCTATTACCTTTTGTACCACCCCCTCCCTTTAGAATGTAAGCTCTACGAGCCGGGCCCTCCTGTCCCTTCTGTATTGTACTGTATTGTAATTGTACTGTCCCCCCTCTACATTGTAAAGCACTGCGTAAACTGTTGGCGCTATATAAATCGTGTATAATAATATTAATAATAGTGGGTACAGGTCCACTTTAAACAACTTAAGAAAGGTCAAATTGGTACATTTTTGTCATTCTGCATTGTCGTGCCTTGGTGTTATCTGGAAAGGAACCAGACTTGTTTTTTCGGTGCTTTAAGCGTTCTGCGCAGCAATGTACTGCTTAATACTTTATATTGCTAAAAGTATTGGGACGCCTGCCTTTAGGCTGGGTTCACACTGCTCACAGCAGGGGTCTGATATGTCCCCCTTTCACGTTTTCTGGTCCGATTTCAACCCAAATTTTTGGCTGAATTCGGACCTGAACCAGGCCAGAGGATGCACAGGGCTCCTGTGCAATTCGCACTGGTGCCTCTGTGGAGATGTGTGAACCGGCTCCATAGAGAGCCCTGTCACAATCTCCTGACATGTGAATTGGATGCGTGGAAAACCCACATCCAATTCGCAATAGTGTGAACCCAGCCTCACATGCACATGAACTTTAAATGGCATCCCAGTCTTAGTCCATAGGGTTCAATATTGAGTTGGCCCACCCTTTGCAGCTATAACAGCTTCAACTCTTATGGAAAGGCTGTCCACAAGGTTTAGGAGTGTGTCTATGGGAATGCTTGACCATTCTTCCAGAAGCACATTTTGTGAGGTCAGGCACTGATTTTGGACGAGAAGGCCTGGCTCACAGTCTCCGCTCTAATTCATCTCAAAGGTTGTCTATCAGGTTGAGGTCAGGACTCTGTGCAGTCCAGTCAAGTTCCTCCACCCCAAACGCGCTCACCCATGTCTTTATAGACGTTGCTTTGTGCACTGGATCAAATCATTTGGTGGAGGGGGGGATTATGGTGTCGGGGTTGTTTTTTCAGGGGTTGGGGCTTGGTCCCTTAGTTCCAGTGAAGGGAACTCTTAAGGCGTCAGCATAACAAGACATTTTGGACAATTTCATGCTTCCCAACTTTGTGGGAACAGTTTGAGGATGGCCCCTTCCTGTTCCAACATGACTGCGCACCAGTGTACAAAGCAGGGTCCATAAAGACATGAATGAGCGAGTTTGGGTTAACCCCCCCTGGCGGTATTCCCGAGTCTGGCTCGGGTTGGATTTTTCATACCAAAAGCGGTATCCCCGAGCCAGACTCGGGCTTGCATCGCAGGATCCAGGAAGAGCATACTTACCTTGTCCCCTGGTTCCTGCGATGTCTCCCCGCTGTGATCGGCGAGCCGCTGTGTCTCGCTCGATTCACAGTGCCGAGCTCCGTTCCCTGAGAGCGTTGCGACGCACGGGGACGGAGTTCGGCGGTAAATTCAAAAGTGAAACACACAGTATAGATACAGCATACTGTAATCTTACAGATTACAGTAACTGTATCAAATAACTACACATCCCCTTTGTCCCTAGTGGTCTGCCCAGTGTCCTGCATGCAGTTTTATATATATAAAACTGTTCTTTCTGCCAGGAAACTGGAGATTGTCCATAGCAACCAAAACTGTCTCTTTACATCAAAAGTGGTTTTAGACCAGCTAGAAAAAAGCATTAATAAATTAGAATCACTCGCAGAATTGAGCGATAGTGATTTGTGAGGAGATCCGTCATCAAACACTAAAAGTAACAAAAGCTAAAATTCTGCAACTGAGCAAATTTCAGTGTTTTTGATTTGATTACATTATTGAATAATTTTTATTATTATTATATTATTATTTGTTATAATTATTTATAGTTATTTATTATATTATAATTTTTTATTTCGTTTTTCAAACTTTATCATACCCGGGATGTCTACTAGACTCTTGTTTGGGACAGATTCAAGTGAACTATTCCTAAGAATTACAGGCCTACAATATAAAACGCCAAATTTCTGTGCAAAATAATTGTACCGCTTTCAGCACCTAAAATCAGAAATAATTCATACCGCCAGGGAGGTTAAGAGTTCCCTTCACTTGAACTAAGGGGCCAAGCCCAACCCCTGAAACACAACCCCAAACCCTAATCCTCCCTCCACCAAATGATTTGGACCAGTGTACAAAGCAAGATCCATAAAGACATGGACGAGCGAGTTTGGGGTGGAGGAACTTGACTGCCCTGCACAGAGTCCTGACCTAAACCAGATAGAACAATGAATAGCAAAGGAGAGTAGGGCTTTGACTTTTTAGGCACAGTCAACAAATATTTATACAAAAATAATTTTGTTTAAATATAAACACATAAAAAATGCAAATGCATGATCTTTAAAAACCCAAGCAAGGTTCATAAAGACATGGATGAGCAAGGTTGGGGTGGGGGAACTTGACTGGCCTGCACAGAGTCCTGACCTCAACCTGATAGAACACCTTTGGGATGAATTAGAGCGGAGACTGCGAGACAGTCCTTCTCGTCCAAAATCAGTGCCTGACCTCACAAATGCGCTTCTGGAAGAATGATCAAACATTCCCATAGACACACTCAGGGGCGGATTGATAACTCATGGGGCCCCCGGGCAATAGGAGATTATGGGGCCCCCAGGCAATCAGAGATTATGGGGCCACACAGTATACAATCACACAGTATGCACATACATGTACACACAGTATACACAGACAGATGTAAGAAAAACACAGATTTATACATACTGTCCCTGGTTTTACTGAGGCTGGCAACCCTGATGGGGCCCCCTAGTGGCCCAGGGCCCTCGGGCAGTGCCCGAGTGGCTCAATGTTCAGTCCGTCCCTGGACACACTCCTAAACCTTGTGGACGGCCTTCCCAGAAGAGTTGAAGCTGTTATAGCCGCAAAGGGTGGGCCAACTCAATATTGAACCCTACGGACTAAGACTGGGATGCCATTAAAGTTCATGTGCGTGTAAAGGCAGGCGTCCCAAGACTTTTGACAATATAGTGTATATACATCTATTCTTGCAGGGAAAGCATTTGTCGTATCGTGGGTCGAGGTCAGCTGACTAGGAAAATGTCAGCCATTCTCTGGGCTCATAAGGACCTCTTTGCAGGCCGGCCCTGGTGAATGAGTGGAAGGGCAGCCGCGGTGACCAGCCTCTCCCAGACTTCTTTCGGGTCTTTGTTCAGCAGCGAGAAGCTGACTTCTGGGAGATGAAAGGAACTTCAGAAAGTCAGTGGTTCCTTGTGATTCCCCTTGTCCCGCTGTACACTTTCATGTGGCGGGTTCGCTCCATGCATATACATGAGCACAGGCTGCACACAATTAGCAAACACAGCACTTAGTTCATGGCATTTCCAAGAACGAAAGCTGCTGGAGTGCAGTGCGTAGCATGTGACGTGGAGCCGCATTAAAGTAGATGAGAACCCTAACTCAATGACATTAATTTGCTAAAACACCATGTATCATAAACAACTGCCATTAAAAAAAAAAAAAAAAAGTTTGTTTTAAATAAAATATTGTTTTCACCTTTGTAACATCTCAATGCTTCTGATCCCCCTACAGCCTTTTTGCAGCCAGTGTTCTATCTGATGAAATTCTTATTTGTATCAAGCCACAGGGTGGTACTGTGGCTTAAGTGCCACGTCCTAGAAATTTTGAATAGCAAAGGAGAGTAGGGCTTGGACTTTTTAGGCACAGTCAACAAATATTTATAGAAAATTAATTTTATTTAAATATAAACACCTAAAAAATTCATGATCTCTAAAAACCCACATTCATAGTGTAATACATCATATACAATACCGCTACTGTACAGAACCAATGATAACTATATGGAGACAGGGAAATGAGTATATGTCGTTCCGTATATTTTATGAATCCACGAGTATGGTTCAAAGAACAAGTAGACGGTGTAGTGATGTTTAAATGGAAACACTTCGCTCTACATGTTGCGCGCTCATTGCGCTTCTTCAGGAGCTTATATATTATGCGTAATGTGAATAATTAAACGCATGCAATTTTTTTTTTTATTTCTGTTTATTGAGTTTGTTTAACCACTTGACATCCGCTCTATGGCCGAATGATGGCCACAGCGTGGACCTGAATTTCCGGGAGGCCGTCATATGACGGCCTCCCCGTGCACGCGCCCTGCAGGGTGCGCGCCAAGCGCGCTGTGATCACCGAGTCACTGAGACTCAGGTGATCACCGATCCGAGTAAGGGGCCGGATCGGTGTTATAGCTGCAAAGGGTGGGCCAACTCAATATTGAACCCTACGGACTAAGACTGGGATGTCATTAAAGTTCATGTGCGTGTAAAGGCAGGCGTCCCAATACTATTGGTAATATAGTGTGTGTGTGTATATATATATATAATGTATTATTATATATATTAATATACTGTATATTATATACAGTGTATTATTAATACTTTTTTTTTTTGCTATTTTCCACTAATATGGAATTTCCCTTTAAAGTACACTTTAGGTTTGTGAGAAGTCTCTACTCTTTACAAATCAAACCCCAATAGGACATGTACAGTAGGTCTATGCGCAGACTTTTCCATTCTCAGACTTGATGGAAAAAGTACAGACACGTCAAATGTGTCCATTTCATCCAAACAGGAAGCATGAGAAGCTTTTGCTGGCTTCTGGGGAGGACAAATCCCCCCCCCCCCCCGAATATAATTAGATATGACATCACAGAATGGTTCCATAAATGGGGACAAATGTCGAAGTATTCCGGTTATCTCATAGAACACACATATAGGAAGTTACAAGCGTAAAATGTACCAAATTCTGCACGGATTGTTTTTATTGGCTCACGGCACAGACATTCATCACATAGCCCGGCTCTACAAACAACATTCAAACTTTTTCACGACAGCATGGGGCTGATTTGCCAAAGACGTAGAGGCTGTCAATAAGGTGAGCCTGTGTTGGCTTTGAATTCCCAATTATGTGCAAATTATGAGAAATTAAAAAAGAATTGAGATATTTTCTTCTTCATGATTGGTTGATTGAAATAAACTCAACTTCACCTCATTCACTTTGGTACACGTCACTTTAAGACCAGGCCACTTTAAGACACTTTTTGTAAAAATGTGTATTTTTTGCTAGAAAATAGCTTAGAACCCCCAAACGTTATATATAAGTGTATATAAAGATATATATTTTTAGCAGAGATGCTAGAGAATAAAATGGCAATCGTTGGAATTTTTTTCTCATGCGCTATTTGCGCAATGGTTTTTCAAAAGCTATTTGGTTTGGTAAAAATACACTTTAATGAATATAAATTTTAGTCCCCTGCCCTACTATGTGTAAATATAAACTACAAATGTGTTTAAGGGTCTGCTGCTATATACCCAATACGTGTTCAAAAGTGATAAAAATAGCTAAAAAATTGTAAAACGCTCCCCTCTACCAAACCAATAAAACACTATATAAACACAATATAAAGAAAATGTTACACTGCAGTATAACAATATATATATATATAAGTATGTACACAGGCATAGGATCGCTTGGATACTGGTAACAGCAGCCCACATACAGGACGTTCTGGTTAGGCGTGCTGACCTCACTAGGCCCCGGTCCAACGCATTTCGTCACAATCACGTGACTTTTTCCAGGAGGATAGCTAGACTTGGCACTAAGTGACACTTGTTTTATACAGGAATACCCCACTTTTAAGTACACAATGGGGTTTATTTACTAAAACTGGAAAGTGCAAAATGAGGCTCACTTCTGCATAGAAACCAACGAGCTTCCAGGTTTTATTACCAAAGCTTAATTGAACAAGCTGGGGTTAGAAGCTCATTGGTTTCTCATTGGGTGAGAGAGCATGTTCATGTATATGAAGGAGGGTAAAGGTAATGTCAATAGTGACATAGGTGTGCGCAGGGGGTGTGCCAGGTGTGCCTGGGCACACCCTAATCACTACGCGCAATGCCAATTCCCCCTATTGCACAGGCTTCCCCCGTGTTGCATGTTGCCCCCCCTACAGTGCTGCTGGCTTCCCTCCTTTCCCCCTAGCTGTTGCAGGGGATGTTTCAGGATGGAGAGTGGGGGAAGGGGCTAATAAATATGTCATGTCTAAATGAACACAGTGAACACACTCGCTCACTGTGCTCATCCACAATTGACGGTGTTTACTATGCTTCCGTTTGTGAATGAACAAGAAGCCACTCAGCACTGAGCACTTCCCATTCTTTCACTGTCCAGTGCAGCTGAGGCTCCAGAGAAAGGCGTGTGTGTTTGAGCTTTGGGGTGCACACCCTAATGCAATATGCTGCGCATGCCTATGAATAGTGATCAACTTGGGGACACCCGCCCAAGGCTGGCCATACATTATGCAATTTTCTTTTCTTTAAGCACAGGTTGAAGGAAAGAAAATTGCTTGATTCCCTCATTAACACAGTCAGCGTTGATGGGGGGAATCCTTCCCCCTGCACTATTGTATTCTGACAGCCCAGACCAGATTTATAAGGGGGCAAAAGGGGCAATTTTGTATAGAGCCCCCCCCCCCCCATACAAAAATTAAATAAAACAATATAGAAAAATTATATATAAAATAAAATAAATAATAATAAAATACTATAAAATGTATAATAAAAAAATGTACTTTCTTTTATTTTATGTATCTTGGGAATACATTATTTTGCCGGCCATCACCTGTAAAACTCCGGACTGGTTTATTGTATCGTTTTTCAAAAATACATTTTGGCGGGTCAAGCAAACCACACATAGGGTGCATGTGTGGCCTCAGAATGACGTGGTGTCGCGCATTTTAAAAATGTGTGATTGTCATTGAGAATGTACACCAACTCTGTGTATAAGAGGCCCCTCGAACCTGAAGTGCCTGGGCCCCCCATGGTCTAAATCTGGCTCTGCCATCAGAATACAATGATTACTGCTGGCAGCTGTAGGCGCTGTGCCAACTTCAGTACAACCAGTCTGCTCATAGATGGATCAAAATTGCTGAACCAGCCAAAACTCGGCTGGTTCCTGCTGAATCAGCCAAATCCATCTAAGGCCTGGCTTAACTCATTCATTGAAAAAGTTTGACCTGTTGATGTCTTGAGAGCCTACACACAGTCATTTCTCAATCCAACTGCTAGATCAGGAGAAGGTCTTCTTCTGGGCCTCTGATAGCCAACTGCTGCCTTGAGAGGGTGACTGCAATCTACTAATATATAAAACGACTCGGAAATAAAAAGAAATAAAAAAAAAAAAGCAGTCCTTAGAGGGCCACACTGATACTTGCGTACATCTTTAATGCAGATGTTTCTCTTGACCCTGATATAATATAGTTAGTTACATTTGGCCTTGACCACCACATCCAACCTCATCAGACCTCAGTATCCCTGGCACTGGTGAGTTTCTTCATATAAACTATGGCATTCATGTTCTGTTTCATGGTTTGTAGAGCACGTTGCAAGAATGTTCTTTCCCAGTCTTGACCCTACTAGTGATCTTCTCAGTCTCTGGTTGAGATCAGTCAAATTACCCGAGAAGGGGAAGGGAAGAGATCACCACCATTGTTCTTACGCCTTTTGCTCTTTAGACTAGATGTAAACCCAACCACTAAAATCCCATATAAGCTTCAAAAAGTAAATGTGATTTCAAAAGTCTTTTTCAAACTTTTGATGAAAAATAATACCTAACGATCCTGCCATGAAGGTCCCAGTTCAGGCACTTCCAGTTAAGGGGTGAAGTATATATACTCCCATGTTATCACCCTGTCTCATACACCCCTGACAAAGCATAGGAATAGTCCACCCTTATTTTAAAATAAAATGCAGTGCTTATTAAATATATAAAAGTCCATCAAAGCAATTCATATAGATCCAAGGAGAGCACCCTAGGTGAACATCAAGAGTTCTTCTATAAGTGGTAAAAAAAAAAGATCCTCCACCAACACCACAGAACATTGGGCCTCTTACCCTCAGAAATGGACCACCAAGCTATAAGTGGTCTAGCAGCGCTCAATAATCCACCTGGCATGGTCAAGTTCTCAAAGGACTGCACAAGGATTATGGTTGAATCTTGATATCCCCTCTAGGAGTGTCTCTCCACAGGTCTGATCACCATACATGTGTGTCTGAAGGAGAACAAAAAACGCCTCATGGTGTAGTATGTAAAAGCACTTAAATGTTTATTAAAAGTTTCCAGAATACTCACACAATGTTTGAACAATTTGAGTCATTTGAATTCCATGTAAGTCCACCATTGGTCCAGACAAATGATGTGCAGCTGATGCTGGATCGGGTGCATCTAGACATCTAGGAAACAGCTAAAGAGACTGAAGATGATCAGCAGCACTGAGATGGGAAAAAAGGATGAAAAAAATTTGAAAATGGAATCTCTTAAAAAAAAAAAGAAAAGAAAAAGAAAAGTATCCCAATTGTTTATGATGTGCACAGAGCAAACTAAAGGGTCTATTTATATGTTTATAAATACATTTGCTGAACACATTTCTCAGCATTAGCACATTAATTGCGATTAATCCCTGTAATGTGTCCAATGTGTCTATTTCCTATGATCGGTAACTCCATCTAGTGGCCATAATGTGGTATTTTCCTGAAATACCTCAATCAGGAATGTACCACATTATGGCCACTAGATGGAGCTAAGGATCTTAGGAAGTTGTAATCAAGTGAAACCCACCCACCTGGGTGGAGAGAAAGTGCTGCTAGCCCAAAATATGATTCATTTGAAAAATTGCTCCCAAGGGCCTATGGGAAGCTAGAAAAAAATTAGACTGAATAGAATATATCAAAAAAAGTTTTTTTTTTTACGTACAAATATATGAAAAAAACACATGAATTAAAAACTGCATGAGCTCTGATATGCATGGTATCCAAACATGAGATGTCAATATTACAAATAGCAAAAAAGAGTTTCTTAACACTAAATCAGAGAAGAGCCCCAACGCGTTTCGATTGTATATTGTTCTGATCTTCCTCAGGGGGGTGAAGACATCTTCAAATTGAAATATCGTGCATGACCAGAGTCGATTAAAAACATATAGGCGGGGTAGTTTCCAAGTGGTGATCGGTCAAAGCAGTATGGGCCCACACCAACCCACGGAAAGTCACACACGGCATATAGGGGAACTGATCCCTGCTGCTGAATGCCCGCTTCTCCGCCTCTCCTTCCCGCATGGCATTCAGCGGCTGCAGTAGGGAAATGGGGGGCATCAGCTCCTCCACATGCTGCTCCCGTTGCCTCCTTATTGCTGTCCTGCTGGTCTGGGCTCCTGTGTCTTTCCCTGCCCCCCCTCCCACAGCGCTCCTGGGTTTCCCCCTCCCACCTCCTGCCAGCTGCTGCAGGGGATGTGTCAGGATGGAGAGCGGGGAAAGAGCCGGTAAATGTGTCATTTACCAGCCTCTTTCTTGTCTTAACCCCTTGGTGCCAGCCATATGCAAATATGGTCCTTAGCGTCGAGAGGCCGCATATTTCTGTGAATTGCTACCCATAGACATGTGTCGAGAGGTTGCGTGCTGCACGCTTACGGCACAGTTACCGTTGTTTACCCGAAAGCTCCCGATTGCAAGGAGCGTTTTCGGATCACGTGACCACCATGGCAGCCAATCACGGCGTTCACGTGGTCTTAAGCTCTGCTTCCCGGCATCATAAACCTCTTAAAGGGCCAGGAGGCGCTGGCGCTTAGAGGTTAATGAATAGAGTCTGTGATTGGTATTCATTCATAGCTGGGGCATAGTAAACTATGTTTGCTTTGCCTCAGTTTATGAATGAATGGGAAGCTCTGTACAGAGCTATTCCTGTTCATGCATTCTGTGCGGTTGACGTTGCAGAGAAAGGGACTGATGATTCTGTCCTCAGTCCTTATCTCTGTCTCAGTGAGACATCAGGGGTCTGTCTAGATCCCTGATATCTCGCCAAAACCTCCCAACCTAAAAAAATATGTAAAAATGTATAAAAAGAAAAATTGTAAAAAAAAAAAAGAAATAATATAATGGTAAAAAAATATAAAAAGTCATAAAAAAAGAATTAAATGAACGACTGACAGCAGTGGCAGAACTACCGTGGTCACAAAGGTCGCACTTGCGACTGGGTTCTGGCGTTCCACCATCGTGAGGGGACCCCAAGACGGCAGGAAGGTGGCCCGCTGCGGGACCATAATAAAGGGTCCCTTCATGGTTTCTTGCACTGGGGCCCTGAAGGTTTTAGTTACGCCTCTGGTTTGAGATAAATGTGGGTAATCATTTTGGATCTTCTGTTGGTTTGTGGATCATCTGTTAGAAGAGGGGGATTCTGATCGGTTGCCGCGTTCCTCTTCCCTCCACTGGCCTTTGCGCACCAGAAAATCCTTTCATTATGACATGTAAAATGTTTTGTCGCTCCAGATTATCAGCCGCGGCTTGCGCTGTGCGTAGTGGTTTGCTCAGCTCTGTTTACATACTGGAATCTTATCAGAAGGAAACGTTCCCGAAAAAACATAAACTGAACACTAAATAAACATTCTCTTGCTGTCTTCAAACAGAAAAATGACAGCGAGAGTTTTAAAAGCCAGAGGAGCGTATCAGACCAAACAGACGACCAAGCCCCAAACACCTGCACAGTGATGTCACAGAGAGAAAAATGTCACCAGATGCTGTCTAAAGCCAGTGCAGATGTCATTTGTTCATCGGAGAGCGGTCACCATGCACAGAGAGCAACAATCAGCATGCAAGTACTAGGTTCTGCTGCTCTTTACATGTATTAAAGGGATAGATCATCCAAATATGATGCTTCCACCTTGTTCTGGTTCTGGTTCAAATACCAATTTATGCATTGATATACCTCCTTAGACCCAGTCTGTCCATACAATATGGTCACCAAGGACCGCTAATAAGGGGGTAGCACTTGCTCTCCTGTACAGGGCCCAGGTCCCATAAGTTTAACAGGGGGCCCAGAGCAGCAGGAGTGGGCGTAGTTAATGGAACCAATCTCCCTGTGGCCCTCCCTGTGTTTACAGATGCTTCAGTTTATGAATGAACAGGGAGCCTCTATATAGAGCGCTTCCTGTTCATTCACTCTGCAGCTAGCACTGCAGAGAAAGGATTGAAGGATCTGTATTCTCAATCTCTTTCTCTGTCTCAAAAGTGAGACTTTGAGTGTCTGTTTAGACCCCTCATATTTCACCAACCTCCACAAGGCTGTTCAAAAATGTAAAAAATAAATAAATGAAAATGATAAATAATAATAAAAAAATAATTAAAGATAAATTATATAATTAAAAAAAAAGATCCTGTTCCTTTAAAGCATGTTAAACAGCATAGTGCAGGGGTCTCAGACTGGCGGCCCTCCAGCTGTTGCAAAACTAAAAGTCCCATCATGCCTCTGCCTGTGGCAGTCATGCTTGTAACTGTCATCCTTCCAATGCCTCATGGGACTTGTCGTTTGGAAACTGCTGGAGGGTGCCAGTTTGAGACCCCTGGCATAGTGCTTGTGCTGAGTAATGTGTCCCTTTCTATGCTGTAAAATACCTGGTTGATCCTGCCAGTACCTGTATCGCCTATGTGAACTGACCACGGTAATCATGACTGCTGATTCATGACACCGTAGTCAGTTTACATGCCTCTGTCATCCCACTTTGTTCAGAGTCTCTCCTCTCTCTCCCTCCCTCCCTGCCTGTCAGTTCCTAGTGTGTGAGCGATCTCCAAACCCGCCCCTCCCTTCCTGCCGATATTTTGTGTGGCAGTAAAGTCAGTGAGTACCATTACTGCCAGCACCTCTGTTATAACAAGGTATAATATCCAGTGTCAATGTTTCTTTTTTAAATTATGCTGCTAAATACCTTATTTCAGAGGACCACTGTACGGTCACATGACCTCCTGCCACTCCTCTCCCCTTATCTAAAGACTACAGAGGGAGGGGCTAAGTGGACAGCACAGTGGTCATGTGACCTCCGAGCTGACCGCAGAGGGGAATTTCAGCCCCTGCCGCTGTAGTCTTTAGATCGGGGGAGGAAAGCTGCACAAGGTTACGTGACCGCACAGCGGCGCTCTGAAATAAGGTATTTAGCAGCATCATTTAAAAAAAACATCGACACTGGGTATTATTCCTTGTCATAAGAGAGGGGCTGGCAGTAATGGTACTCACTGACTTTACAACCACTTTAAGGGCTCATTCTCGCAGGTATTCCGGTGGCATAAATAAAAAGTTTGTTCATGTGGCTGGAACCGCCTGTTAGGCTTGGTTTACTGTTCCTGTCTGCTAGGCTGAACGGGACCCCATGATTTCCAACAGCAGCCCTGTGGTGGTCACCTGCTGACTTGACTCCTTCCACAGGCAGCCTAACTTCAACAAGACTTGGATGTTGAATCAAATACAATTCTACTTCCAAAAATTGCAGTACAGGGGATCTTTTTCTCATCTTTTCTCATCAACCAGACAAATTTCAATCCGCTTATGGGCAGGCTGGTTGTACTGAAGTCTATCCATTGACTGACTGCAGTACAATTAGCCTATTTTATTTAATCAATGCGGCTATAGGTGATTTTTTTTTTTTGTTTTTGCTGAATATCAGTTTTACATTGCAGAACCACGCAGTGTGGCCCCAATCAATGGTCTTAATAGGCGAATTTGACTCTGTAAAGCATTACTGCCACGCCATGTGTACAGCCCTGCCAGGCTGCTGTTATGTCAGAATTCCAGTGGGTGGCCATTAGGGGTATAGCGGTTGGGAGGGGGTAAAATCTCGTGGTTGAGCCATGCTTTTACCAATCCCTAAACGCTATCCCCTTTAGCTGCAGAAGCAGCAGGCGGGGTTGTACACATGCAACAGCCTTAGCAGGAATTAAACCCCCTGGCACTTCCACGGGCATTATTTTATTTATTTATTTATTAAAGGTACATATATAGCACCATCAGTTTACGCAGTGCTTTACATATACATTGTACATTCGCATCAGTTCCTGCCCCTCAAGGAGCTTACAATCGAAGGTACTACAACCCATTCAATTGAATGGTGCCACTATGCAAGCAATCCACAAAGCAAGCAGTTGCACCACACTAGTGTTGGGTTAAAGCGGTAGTAAACCGCTGGGTGTTTTTTTTTTTCTAACCTGAAAGGTAATGTCATAATGTGCTAGTATGCATTGCATACTAGCACATTGTGTTAAACTAAGCTGAAAATGAAGCCTTCCAGCACCGCTCTGACTGGCCGGAGCCGCAATGACGCCACTCCCGCGCATGTGTGCGGGAGCTGCCGTTTACGGCACAGGACTCTGTCTGAAGGAACGGCCCGGGTGGTCGTTCCTTCAGAACTTTTGCGCCGGGATGTCACCTGCTGCATGTACAATAAATACCTCCTAAACGGTGCACGTTTAAGAGATATTTACATTACCTATAGGTAAGCCTTATTATAGACCAGGGGTCACCAAACTTTCTAAACAAAGGGCCAGTTTATTGTCCTTCAGACATTAAGGGGGCCGGACTGTGGCCAGTGGGAGTAGAAAAGGTCCCAACATCTGTGGGAATAAACAATGCCCTATCGTTGGTGTCAGTCGGAGGAATTGTGCCCCGATAATTGGTGTCATTAGGAGGAATTGTGTACCATCGTTGGTATCATTGGGTAGAATTGTGCCCCACCGTTGGTGTCATTAAGAGGAATTGTGCCCCATTGTTGGTGTCATTGGGAGGAATTGTGCCCCATCGTTGGTATCATTGGGTAGAATTGTGCCCCACCGTTGGTGTCATTAAGAGGAATTGTGCCCCATCTTTGGTGTCATTGGGAGGAATTGTGCCCCATCGTTTTTGTCATTAGGAGGAATTGTACCCCATCATTGGTGTCCTTGGGAGGAATTGTGCCCCATCGTTGGTGTCATTAGGAGGAATTGTGCCCCGTCCTTGGTGTCCTTGGGAGGAATTGTGCCCCATCATTTTTGTCATTAGGAGGAATTGTGCCCCATCATTGGTGTCATTAGGAGGAATTGTGCCCCATCATTGGTGTCATTAGGAGGAATTGTGCCCCATCGTTGGTGTCATTGGGAGGAATTGTGCCCCATCATTGGTTTCATTGGGAGGAATTGTGCCCCATCGTTTATGTCATTAGGAGGAATTGTGCCCCATCGTTGGTGTCCTTGGGAGGAATTGTGCACCTTCATTAGTGTCGGGGGGATAGTGCCCCATTGTTGGTATCTGTGGATGAAATAGTGCCCTAAGGGCCAGATAAAAGCAGGCAAAAGGCCGCATCCAGCCCCCGGGCCGCAGTTTGGAGACCACTTTTATAGACCTACCTATAGGTGAAAGTCGGAGATGGGAATTTACTCCCACTTTAAGGAGGCAGTGAGCAGGCGATACAAGACCTCCTCGTCAGCTTTCAAATAACATTCCAATTCTCTTCAGAGAGCAAACCTCATGTGAACGAGCCCTATATGAGATAGGGACCTTAGATTGTAAACTCCATGAGAGCAGTGATTGATGAGAATGGACCATATGTAAAACACTGCATAAACTCCATGTAAATGCCTGTAATAAATGAATATAATAACTAAATTATAAAGTATTTAATGACCAGGCATGCAAGTCTACATTCCGCCACCAGATGGCACTGCCAGCTTGCCTATGGAGGACATTGCATACAATTATGTGATACATGTCAGCAGCCTGAGCAGCAGAGATGGATAGATAATTCCCCCCCTTACTATGAAAAAGGCGAAATGAATATGAAAAAAAAGAAAAAAGAAAAAAAAAACAATTGTGTCTTTCCTCAGTTATTAATCATAATTTATTGCTTAACATTTTCATAGCAGACACACCTCCTTAAAACCTCACTCCTCTATGCCTACAGAAAGGCCAAGGAGGAGGGGGGGGGAAATCCGGTGTACACAGATTCTAAATATTTCAGGTTGTGTGACTTTGTGTTTGACCTTATGAGAAGATGAACTAATCCTGCAATATAATAGACTTTTATAGAGATATGGAAAACGGCTCCGCTTTATCAGAGTTGCCACGGCAACCATCAGACTATGGGCCTTGCTGGGATGCAAGGGAGGTTATTAAATGTGTGCTGGTGTATATTGGAAAAATACAGCTTTTTGTCATTGTGAGTCACTCGCGGCCTTTTCATACGTAATGTTTGGGTTATTAAAAAAAAAAAAAAAAAAAAAACAACATGTTCAGTTCTGTGCGCGGTGGGGGTTGGGAGGGGGTTGGGGGGGGGGGACCTGAAATGCGGGGCTGCCAAAATTGCACGATGGCGAAACATCTTGCGGTCCTTATTTAAACGATTTTTTTTTTAATGTGCATTCTTTTTTTTTTTTTTTTTTTTTATGTACGTTGCATGGTGTGAGCGTAATTAAACCAACCGGACTCACAACATTCAAGATCTAATAGTAAGACGATAGCGGTCAGACTGGAAAGTGATCTTTGCATGCGCCCCTTCCCGGTTGGCTGTTTTAAAGGGAAAAATGTAATTGGTCCTCCCGGAACACAGGCAGTGCCAGGATGCAATGATGTTACAGAATGATGAAAGAGACGGGAAGGTGTCTGGTCATGTAGCCTTCCCAGGGTGTATCTGTGGGCAGGGCTGCTGTTAGAAACCACAGGGGGCCCCATACAGCCAATGCTTCAGTTACGAACGAACACAGTGAGTGATCAGCACCGATCGCTCATTGTGTTCATTCAGGAAAGGAAAGGGCTGGTAAAAATTACATCTTTACCTATCCCTTCCCCCACTCTCAATCTTGAAGGATCCTATTGTGTGCTCGCAGCTGCTGACGGAAAGAATAGGAGGGAAACCAGCAGCTCTGCGGGGGGTAGGGGGCGACATAGGGGGGAACAAATAGTGCACAGGGAGGGTTATCGGTGTGACGGGGGGGGTAATTAAGGGGGTACCATCAGTCCTCTTGTACGGGGCCCGGGCCAGCAGGGGGGCCCAGGCAGCAAGGTGAATCAGATGTGGGCAGGGAGGGTGATCGGTGCGGTGAGTGGGGGCAATTACTGGAACCGATCCCCTGTATGTCTCTCTCCGCAGAAGCTGAAAGCCAACGGGAGAGAGAGGAGAAGAAGCCAGATTTCAGCTACTGGAGAAAGAGGGATTGGTTCCAGTAATTGCCCCCCCCCCCACACCGCATCGATCCCCCTCCTTGCCCACATTTGATTCACCCTGCTGCCTGTGCCCCCCTGCTGGCCCGGGCCCCGTACAGGAGGACTGTTGGTACCCCCTTTTCTATGGACCTGTCTGTGAGGCACTGGCTGCATCACCAGTGCCTCTACAGAATGACTGTATGCCACAGGGACCTTCCAACCCATATCTACAGTTAGCCTAAAGGTTATCTAAACCCCTCCCAAAAATGCAATATGTGGTTGCTTAATTAAATATGTGGCCTCTCGGCAGGCGGGCCTTGGAGCCAAGCGGACGCACATTGGCGTGCAATATTGCGAAAACAGCTGTGCCGGGATATTGCAAAAACAGCTGTGCGGCCCACACTGTTACCGGCAGCTAACCGAAAACTCCCAATCGCTACTTGCGATCGTGAGCTTTCCGACTGTGACTGCCGTGACAGCCAATCGCGGCGGTCACATGATCATAAACCCCGCCTCCCGCACCAAGAGGTTAATATATAATATTGATATAATATATTACTTATAGTAATTTCCTATGATCTATGCTCCATCTAGTGGCCCTATAATGATATTATTTCTGATTGAGGGTTTTTTTAAGGAAAAATATTGCTTTATGGCCACTAGATGGAGCTAGTGGTCATAGGAAATTAGTGTATTAAGGAATATTGGGCTGGTTGGGTGACCACATTTTTTACTGAATTGAACCCTGGTGACCCTGCCAGTAACACATTTACAGTTCAATTGGCAAGGATTACTGGTTAAACTGTATTTATAGAGGAGCAGCATTGTCACCTAAGCTGCTCTCTGTTTGGAATACAAATACCTCTCTATGAGGAATTGCTTTCTAATAGAAGCTTCCACTCCACCCCACTTCCTTTTTGTAAACCGTCAACGCATTTAGTGAAACATGTCAAAATGAATATATATCAATGCACCTTTATTCTTCATTAAAAAAAACGGAGGGGACCTTCTTCTTCTTCTTCTTCATTCTCTGGCTGGCCCTTCAGTGACGTCGGTGCCAGATCTCGCACATGCGCTTTTAGAAATCCGGTGCAGTTTTTCTCGGGCACATTTTTTCTCTGGTTCTTTTACAAATGCAATCCACTTCTCGGTCTGTAGAGGCACTGGTGACATAGCCAGGGCCTCACATATGCAGCCTGGGAAGGCTACGTCACCTCACCAGTGCCTTTCCTGGAGCTCTCCCAGCTAAACTATGAGATTTTAAAAAAACTTAGCAGCAAGAGCTTCCTGAAAGGCACTGGTGATGTAGCTTTACATGTGTGCATCTGGCTACCTACCTGTGTGTTTACGGACCAAGACGTGGTTTGCAATTATAAGTAATTAGCCAAATCTATGTTTTAATCACAAGCTTTTAATTTTTAGAAATGTAAAAGCAGAGCTGTGTGCCTCTTGGATTTTAAGTGTGTGTGTGTGTGGGGGGTGGGGGTCCACTTTGAGCACATGGGACATAACAAGTACACCAGATTTATTGCAGGATCAATTGAATTATTTTTTTTGCCACTAATCCAAGGACTGGTAATCTGCAATGTATTTTTAAAAAATATGCGTATCTGTTGCTGACCTCCCTTTGAAAATGCAAGTTGCCTGGCTGTCATTCAATCTCTAGGCTTTAATATTACATGAGTCACTGACCTATAACAAATATGCAGATCAGGAAAGTCAGTGTGCTCTGCATTCTTGTTTCAGGTCAGCGACTCCTACCATGGAATCAAGACAATCGGCATGAAAGACAAAAAATAAATAATAAATCCTAGAAGGCGAGTTTAGCAAATGCAACTTTCAAGTTTCTCCAATGATAAGTTCCCTCTAACAACACAAAATCATTTACTATGCTACGTAATCGCACACTTTGCTAAGTAGTCAGCCCCAACTTTTTTTTCAGTAAATCACCCCCATTGCATTTCCTACAGACACCAATAAACCCGGCAGAGGGAAATGGCAGCTGGAAAAGGAAAGTTTAATACATTGATATCAGAGAACATATAAAGTTTTTAGTTATATTTTGAACACTTTAGAAAATAAAATCCCATTATATTTTTGTGCACACCCAAAATATAATGGGAATGTAAAGGTGAACTAAAGCCTCGTACACACGATCGGACTTTCCGACAGGAAATGTGTGATGACAGGCTGTTGGCGGTAAATCCGACCGTGTGTACGCTCCATCTGACAACTGTTGCCGGATTTTCCGCGAACAAATGTTGGATGGCAGGTTTTCAAATTTTCCGCGGACAAATGTGTGTTGTCGGATTTTCCGAGTGTGGTGTACACAAGTCCGTCGGACAAAAGTCCAAAGTACAAACACGCATGCTTGGAAGCAAGGACGAGCCGGAAGCGGTCGGTCTTCGTAATGGAGAATTAACATTCGTGACACGGCAAATTATGAAATCTAGAAATGCAGCGCACAATTCTCTTCTCCTTTAATGGGATAATAATGAATCTGCTTTGCTGGTGATACTGATGGAGTATTGCAAACTAATTTTCAAAGGCTTTTTTTTTCTAGTGATATCAAGAATAACATTATTATGCTTTTTTTAATTTTATTTGGGAAAGTTACCACAACACCATTATCCCGTAGTTTTTAAGATCAAAGATACAACTATGTTGGTGTCCCTTGTCAATTTTACATTGTATTTTTTAAAATGTACTGCCTACTCCCAAACTGTCATTTGAAGTAAAACACAAAGCCAAGTATTATTCTACACAATTTTTTTTATTGTGCATTAAAAAAAGAAAACAAATAAAATTAGACATGCTATCTGCCAATAGAGCTTAACCAAAAAGTACATTCTATGCATCAAAAAAATATAGAAAATATAACAAATCAAATCATTATTATTCAACCAAAAAAAAATGTCGAAGCAATAACTCCAAGGCCATTAATAAATAACACGTTATCTCCTCCAATTCAGCAACATGTCTGGTTGACGAACGGCCGTTCAGAAACGAACTGAAAAGCACGAAATGAAAAACGCAAACTGAAAAGTGCTAAATGAAAAAGGCGAAAAGAAAAGCGCGAATCAACACTTGCCAAACGTCTACTAACGCAAAATTAGCAGAAGGAGCCCAAAGGGTTGGCGCTAAAGAGCTGGAAAACCACGTAGTACGTCTAGTACGTCACTACGTTCGTAATTGTTGGCCAACAATTGTGTGGCCGTTTGTATGCAAGACAAGTTTGGGCCAACGCCCTTCTGACAAGATTCCACGTTTTGTTGGCCAACAATCCGATGGCGTGTACGAGGCTTAAGAGTGAATTTGGTTTTCTTTCGGGAAATTCCATTCATTCCAAATTCGATTGTAAAAGCAAACACAATTTTGAAGTGCTTTCAATTGACATTTGTCAAGTCTCTGATGACATTATCGAGATTTTTTTGTCCAAATGTTCGTACGAAAAGATGAGAGATAGATAGATAGATAGATAGATAGATAGATAGATAGATAGATAGATAGATAGATAGATAGATAGATAGACAGACGGACGGACGGACGGACGGACGGACGGACGGACGGACGGACGGACGGACGGACGGACGGACGGACGGACGGACGGACGGACGGACGGACGGACGGACGGACAGACAGATAGATAGATAGATAGATAGAATCACCCATAGTTGATCATGTCGACACCCTTTCACCTGACATCCCATTTATTGAATAATCAAAGGGGCTGGACGTTCGTAATTGTTGGCCAACAATTGTGTGGCCGTGTGTATGCAAGACAAGTTTGGGCCAACGCCCTTTCGGACAAAATTCCACGGTTTTGTTGGGCCAACAATCCGATCGGGTGTACGAGGCTTAAGAGTGAATTTGGTTTTCTTTTGGGAAATTTCCATTCATCCCAAATTCGATTGTAAAGGCAAACACAATTTTGAAGTGCTTTCAATTGACATTTGTCAAGTCTCTGATGACATTATCGAGATTTTTTTGTCCAAATGTTCGTACGAAAAGATGAGAGATTGTGTGACCGTGCGTATGCAAGACAAGTTTGGGGCCAACGCCCTTCGGGACAAAATTCCACGGTTTTGTTGGCCAACAATCCGATCGTGTGCATGAGGCTTTACACTTTAAAGCACAACAAATTTACCACCAGCAGACCACCAGAATAAACCTCATGTCACACTCACAAGTGCCATGAGTTCTCCAAACATATACTTGATTTGTATGTGGTTGAATTACTAAAAGGCAAGTAGACTGTTCACTTTGCAAGTGAATTTTCCCTTGGCTTCGTGAATGAGCTGAAGCTGTGATGATGTCCACGTACTAGCAAAATTAGTTTTTTTTCTTATTTTTCATGCATGTGATTGAGTAATCTTTGCAAAGAGAATTCTCACTACATCTACTGAGCTAAGGGGAAAATTCCTTTGCAAATGAACAGCCTATTAGCCTTTGGTAAATCAAACCTTATGTGTCGCTGCCTTGTTGGCTTTCGACAGTAAAGTATCGCACCCATCGCTTCCAAAAATGCTGCAAAACCATTGCCAAAGAGAGGGTGCTGCCTTGCTCCTTCAGCCACCAAGGAGGGGAAGCCTTGGCTCTCATCACACACCACCCCTTTGCAACCCGCAGCTGCTTTGGTGTTACATAGCCTGGATCTTGCAGTGCCTCGGCCGACTTGATGGGACCTTAATAGTAATTTTTGGTTTCACTCCCTCAAAAAAATAATTGGGTCTGAGCTTTGTTGAGACTGTTTGTTTTTTTTTTATTCTAGATAACAATAATAAACTGCTCACGTCTGGAGATCCACCACTGTAGATTCATCAAGGGTTATAAGAGTTATATTTTTGCTTCTATCATCAGATAAATCAGAAATTGTTGCTTTTAATTTTGCGGTGGGAGTGTGCAATAAATAAACTGTGAAATATGCTACCGGCAAGCGCAAGTCGAGATTCAGTCTATCACCATTAAAGGCTTTTGTTTTTATCACCTTTAAATGGGCTTTTCATGAAGCTTCAAGTGTTAAAATTTGACTATTTAAATAGAGGATAATTGAGTTGATTGTAAAGCTCACAGCTAGCTGATTTAATTTTAAATTAGATTTGTGTTTATTTAGCACCCCTCGTGGGACTGTGTGTAGACACTGCTTCTATTTGGGGGCAGCCATTTTTTTTTTTTGCAATAGCAGGTACTTTAGCAGTATTGCGGACAGCGCCACTCTCAGGATCAACAGGCAAGAAGAGGTATTGCATTGCAGCCAATGATGATCAATGCTCTACATACCTTCAATTAGAAGTAATACATATAAAATAATGAACAATGTCATATTTACCTTCAAGTGTATGTATATTGGATAGAGTAGAGAATAGTTAAAACCCCTGTGACTTTATTTTTGTGGGGAAATTTACCTTAACTTTTTTCCCAGAGATGCAACAGGAAGTTAGAGGAAATCTCTGAAAGTGAGGGGAATTCCCCTCCTAAAGAGTTGACCCAGCAAGAGGTCCCCCCCCCCCCCCCCCCCCCGGAAGATTTCCCCTCACCTCTTGAAATTCTGGATTTCCCCTCGCTTTCATACTCAGTCAATTTGGGGAAATTTACCTTCATTAGTTGTCCCAGAGATGCAACAGAAAGTTAGAAGAAATCCCCCAAAGAACGGGGGAATTCCCCTCTTAGTTAGTTGTCCCGAAACAGGTGTTCTATACTCAGTCCATTTGGGGAAATTTACCTTCACTTGTTGTCCCAGAGATGCAACAGAAAGTTAGAGGAAATCCCCCAAAGAAAGTGGGGATTCCCCTCTTAGTTAGTTGTCCCAAAACAGGTGTTCCATACTCAGTCCATTTGGGGAAATTTACCTTCACTTGTTGTCTTAGTTAGTTGTCCCCGGGAACAGGTGTTCCATTGAATGATTTCCCTTCACCTCTTGTTCTGAAGACATGGGGACAACTCTAAACTTTTGGATTCCCCCTCACTTTCTTTCTCAGTCCATTTGGGGAAATTTACCTTCACTTGTTGTCCCAGAGTTACAACAGAAAGTTAGAGGAAATATCCCAAATAAAGTGGAATTCCCCTCTTAAACAGTTGTCCTCAGTGGCAGATTTTGCCTCACCACAAGTTTTAGGAGAAACTGTAAAATTTTGAATTACCCCTCAATTTTTTTCCAGTCCATTTGAGGAAATTTACCTTCTCTTGTCTTAGAGATGCAACAGGAAGTTAGAAAAAAATCCCCCAAAGAAAAGGGAATTCTCTTCCAAGATAGTCCCATAACAGATGTCCCTTTGGAAGATTTACCATCACCTCTTGTTGTGGAGACAGGGGGACAACGCTAAACTTTTGGATTCCTACTCCAACTCCTTTCTTTCTCAGTCCATTTGGGGAAATTTACCTTCGCTTGTTGTCCCAGAGATGCAACAGGATGTTAGAAGAAATCTCCCAAAAAAGAGAGAATTTAGCTCTTACACAACTGTCCCCAAAATGGGTGTCCCAGTGGAAGATTTCCCATCACCTCTTTTTCTGGAGACATGGGGACAACTCTAAACTTTTGGATTCCCCCTCAATTTCTTTCTCAGTGCATTTGGGGAAATTTACCTTCACTTGTTGTCTCAGAGATGCAGCAGGAATTTAGAAAAAAGGCCCCAAAGAAAAGAGAATTCCCCTCCAAGATAGTTGTTCCTGGAAAAGGTGTCCCATTGGAAGATTTCCTATCACCTCTTGTTCTGGAGACATGGGGACAACTCTAAACTTTTGGATCCCCCCTCTCTTTCTTTCTCAGTGCATTTGAGGAAATTTACCTTCACTTGTTGTCCCAGAGTTACAACAGAAAGTTAGAGGAAATCTCCCAAATAAAGTGGAATTCCCCTCTTAAACAGTTGTCATCAGTGGCAAATTTTCACTCACCTCATGTTTTAGGAAAAATGTTAACATTTTGAATTTCCCCTAAATTTTTTTCCGAGTCCATTTGGGGAAATTTACCATAACTCGTTGTCTCAGAGATGCAACAGGAAGTTAGAAAAAATGCCCCAAAGAAAAGGGAATTCCCCTCCAAGATAGTTGTTCCTGGAAAAGGTGTCCCTTTGGAAGATTTCCTATCACCTCTTTTTCTGGAGACATGGAGACAAATCTAAACTTTGGGATTCCCCCTCACTTTCTTTCTCAGTCCATTTGGGGAAATTTACCTTCACTTGTCCCGGAGATGCAACAGAATGTTAGAAGAAAACTCCCAAAAAAGAGGGTATTTAGCTCTTACACAATTGTCTCCGGAACGGGTGTCCCAGTGGAAGATTTCCCATCACCTCTTTTTCTGGAGACATGGGGACAACTCTAAACTTTTGGATTCCCCCTCACTTTGTTTCTCGGTCACAATGGTCACGGAGAGGGGAAATCTTGCAATGGGTAAACCTTTCTAAGAGGAACTATTCCCTCAATTTGGCGAGATCTCCTTTTCCTATCATCTGTCTGGGACAGGAAGTGAAGAGAAATCTCTGAGACAGGAGAAAAACATAACTGCACCCCTAACCATTTCTTATCCATCTAAAACTAAAAAAGTTACATTGACTTACATTGCCTCTTCTGCCGCTGTACCTCTTCTAGTCAAAAATATAGAGCAGAAAATGGGAAACCTCCACAAAACCACATCACAATTTATATATCAAAACATAATTTATTACAGTGTATATGGTTAAAATGTTTTCATATACATATAAAAACAGAAAAAAATGCAACATACATAATTGCTCTTAAGCATGATCCCTGCCCTTCAACCTCAAACATCTTAGTACAAAATTCTTTAATACACGTATATCAAACATTGTTACATACAGTACATAGGGATAAGAAACTGTTCTCAGCACTAAGTTGTGTTTGCAGCAGGGGGATGCATCCCAACGCGCTTCACGAAGAGCTTCTTCAGGGCATCTAGGCAAAAATTGGTTGCATAATATGGAGTTTCCAGTTTAAGAAGAAAAGGCACCGTGTACTGGCAAACTCCAGGGTGGTAAAAGGCAACAATTGGATGAGAGCATATTCCCCCCGCCAAGACAGAGATAAAAAAAAAAAAAAGAGAACAAGCCTAAAGGAGTCCGGACTTTAGGAGCAGCCCATTCATTAAATTACCCTCTATTATTATCAGGGGCATCTTTAATATTAATTGGACCCTGGGCAAACATTTTCTTGGGCCCACCCAAATTCACTTATTGACTATTTGCAGGCGGCGCTGGCTCAAGGGGCAGCTGCTTTTGGGCCCCACAATAATGACTTGGCACTGGCAGCTGCCCCTTTTGCCCTGTGTTAAAGATGGTCCTGATTATTATTTGTACCTCAACATGAAAAATGAACAAGTGTTGAAGCTGGGAAATATTATTGGAAATAACAGTGGGTACAAATACAAACACAAAACAAACTATTAAAATAGAAGCAAAGGGGGCCCATAAGCAGGCAAAATCTTCACATGCAGTGAACAGACATGAGCGTAGCCTGAGTTGATCAGAAATGTATTGGTACAATAATGAGCCATCCAAAAATTTGAAAAGGCCAGATGTGTTTTTCCCATTTGCAGACATTGGCGAACATGTTTGATAATCTCTGCACCTCTGCAATCTCTGCACCTGATCAGTAACCATTCATAGATGTACATAAGTAAGCAAAGAGGAGAAATTAAGAAATTTTAGCCTAATAATAATCTTCCTCTTATAATAATATTATTTTTAATAACAATATTTTTTTATTTTTGTTTGCACACATGGCCTGTCACACTTGTCGCTATTTCATTGACGTACTGTTTCCTAGTTTCACTAAGCAGTACTATATTTGCTTCTTCTCTGCAATTAATTTTCTGCAATCTTCAATTAGCTCCTCAGTCAGATCACTGTCGAGGTTGATTTTAAAAAAAGACTGTTGAAATGGCAAGGTTATTATGTGTCTGTATGATCATTGAGGGTTTATGTCAAAGAAACCACAAAAATACCTAGACCTGATC
>NC_133330.1:29614543-29622043 GCF_042186555.1 Aquarana catesbeiana
ATACAATCTAAAAAAATGCATACTTATAATAAAATAAACACAAAAATTGCAAAACAAATAAAAAGTGGGCGGGGTTTCATAACATGAAAGGGCCAAACATGTTTTAGACATCACCAGTTCTGTCTTGATCAGTACTTAAATTTAACATATATTAAGTACCTACAAGCTGTAGTAATACAACTTTTTTTTTTAACTCTCAAAAAAATAAAAAAATAAAATAAAATCTTCTACATCTCATCTGTAGGATGGAGCGATAATGTGGGGCGGAGTAATTAGGGCCGTTATTCTGGATCTGGGCTGTGTGAGGCTGATAAGAGTTATCTGCACCATATCAAGAGCTCTACTCCCTGAACCCTATCACAAACCTCGGCATAAATGCCAGCAAAATTGGCTTTTTTTTTCCCTTGCTAACATTCTTCACCCTCATTATTATGGTAATTTTTTTCCTATTACAGTTTTTTTTTCTTCTTCTTCTTTTTTTTTTTTTTTTTTGCAAGGCTTGCTTTTGAATTGATTTTTTTCTGAATATATTTTTTATTTAAAGCTTTGCTTGTGAAGAAAGAACGAGATAGCATTTTTTCCCCTGCAATTTTTAATTGTGTAGGTCTCATGTTTTAATAATAGTGTTTTCAATGAACAGAATGCGTATTTTGCATGTCTATCTAGCTGATGGTACAAACTTTGTTAGCTACTATCGCCCTTAAAAAAAAAAAAAAGAGGCATCGCTGTTCTGTCTTGTATTCTCTTCTTGCTGATATACAGACACACTTTGTACACCTCCTCTGCTTTATATATTAGTTATGGCTGACTTCCTTAATAAGACTTAAACATTGGGAGATTTCTTTATTTTTCAACAATGTCTTTGGTGATAGCTGGAGCTTCATAAAGCTGATTTTATTTGCTGTGTATCCGGCAATTTTAGGGAGGGGGGGGGGGGGAGAGAAGATGAAGAAAAGGAGTAGAGGGTCTCATCTGTGGAATACTTGTGCTATTGTGAAGGAAAAACATTGAACAATAAGAAACTGTATGGGTCTGCAACTATGGAATGCCTGCACCATCACAATGAAAAGGAGACAGTTAAGAAAATAACAAAGTATCTATATTAAGTATATAGAACGTGTTCTTGAATCCGTATAAACAGATAGATAGATAGATAGATAGATAGATAGATAGATAGATAGATAGATAGATAGATAGATAGATAGATAGATAGATAGATAGATAGATAGAATTATGTATGTGTTTGTGTAGAAAGAAAGAAAGAAAGAAAGAAAGAAAGAAAGAAAGAAAGAAAGAAAGAAAGAAAGAAAGAAAGAAAGAAAGAAAGAAAGAAAGAAAGAAAGAAAGAAAGAAAGAAAGAAAGAAAGAAAGAAAGAAAGAAAGAAAGAAAGAAAGAGATATTTAGATACAGAGATTCAGAGATTGATAAATAGATAGACAGGTGGTTAGATAGAACGATAGATATGTGGATGGGTGGATAGATAGGTAGATAGATAGATAGATAGATAGATAGATAGATAGATAGATAGATAGATAGATAGATAGATAGAATTATGTATGTGTTTGTGTAAATATATATGAGAAAGAAAGAAAGAGAAAGAAAGAAAGAAAGAAAGAAAGAAAGAAAGAAAGAAAGAAAGAAAGAAAGAAAGAAAGAAAGAAAGAAAGAAAGAAAGAAAGAAAGATAGATACAGAGATTCGGAGATAGATAGATAGATAGATAGATAGATAGATAGATAGATAGATAGATAGATAAATAGATAGAATACTTATAAAGACAATTCTGAAAAGTATGGTAGTATAACAGTGGTGTGAAAGAGAAGAAAAAAATGGAGAAAGAGAGAAGAAAATAATAAGGGAAAGAAAGAAAGAAAGAAAGAAAGAAAGAAAGAAAGAAAGAAAGAAAGAAAGAAAGAAAGAAAGAAAGAAAGAAAGAAAGAAAGAAAGAAAGAAAGAAAGAAAGAAAGAAAGAAAGAAAGAAAGAAAGGAAAACATATGTGTAGTTGAGATAGATAGATAGATAGATAGATAGATAGATAGATAGATAGATAGATAGATAGATAGATTGTATCTACAGGCAGAAAGATTATGCGTTGTTTGATTAATTGATTGATTAATTGATTGACAGTTAGACAAATACCCATCTACCTATTGAAAACATGTATTTTTCTTTCTTTTTATACTTAGATCATATGTACATAACTATACATCTATATAAGTGTCAATGTTTTGGCAGTTGGCACAATTTATATTGCAATCTACAAAATAAGATTATTAAAAAATAACATTTTTATCTTTCAGATGTCTGGACAGACTGACAGACCTGAGCTGCTGATCATAGTAATTGACCAGATAACAGATAACAGGAAAGTGGGACGTACTGATTGCTGAGAGTCACTTTCCTATACCTTTCCTCTGTGTGATCTATCAGCCCCTTGCCTGTTGGTGAACTAAAGCTTCCAGCCTGCTGGGACTTGTAGTCCTCCCTATATGAATAACAGGTGCAATGTTTGCGCCTGCGCCCCTGTCTTTCTCTCTCTCTCTCTCTCTCTCTGCCTTTCTTGGCTGCCATAATATCAATCCAGCGCAAATATCAAAGGCAAGTCGCGTAGGCAGTGACAGCAAACAGTAACAATAGGTGCAAGAGGCAGACAATGCGATGAGCTTGTATAGATATTGTAACAATGCAAATGAGGGCTAGGGGCAGAGCGGCCTTATTATGTACATAAATACACACAGGCGTCTCTGTGCCATCCCCGAGTGCGACTCACACAGGCAGGAAAAAAAAAGAAAGCAAATTTCTCCTGCCAATTCTAGAGAGAGAGAAGGAGAGAGAGAGAGGGGGGCTGGCATCCTCCCTGTACTGGTCTATGTACTGCCTCCCCATCTCACCATCATCTGCCCTACTCATGTGCCACTGCAAACAGGAGATGCCAGCGGTGCCAGCAGGATAGCAGGTAAGGAATGCACCCACTGCACCATACACCTCTATGTGTGACCCCATACCTCTTCACTGCAGACCAGACACATCTGTATTCTAACCATAGCCTTCTACATAGCAATCGGTGCAATGGAGGGCTCTGTGCTACTGCCAGTGTATATACCCAAGCAAAATGTCTCCTTTTATTAATGAATGCAAATATGCATAGACAGAAACACCAAAACAAACCCCCACATATACAAATACAAAACCACTAGTATGAAAAAATATGCATCCATGTACAGCCACAGCATGCAGCGTTTAGAGAAAGGCATACGTACAGACACCAATAAGATGGTGAGATACAGCTGTGCAAGCCAACACAACAACACAATAAAGACACATGTACATGTATACAATCACACATAAATACATATATCCACCAAAATACACAAAGGTGTTAGATATATACACGCAATAAATTATATATATAATTTATTGCTTGTGTATACATATAATACCGAGAGAGAGAGAGAGAGAGAGAGAGAGAGAGAGAGAGAGAGATTTATTACAAATAAACACACATACGATATTTACATATTTACATATAAGTAAAACCACTATACAATATATGCACACGAATAAATAGGCACCAAACTGAAGCAAAGACATATTATATATATAAGAGAAACTCACATAAGTGTATCAATCACATAATATACTCGCACATATACATTGACATACACACATATGATATATACATCATGCAAACCCACAATACAATACAATACATACGTATATGTAGAAAAATTACACATGTATGTACACAGGCAAACTCACATAGGAATAGTACAACTTATTACACACCACACACATACAGGGAAAGGTAGAAACACACAATATATATATATATATATATATATATATATATATATATATATATATATATATATATATATATATATATATATATATATATACACATACACACACATACATTCATATAAGTATATCAAGCACATAATGCAAACGTTCTCCTATTGTTTTGTTGCATTCTTCTGGCCCTCCAATGAGAAATATAGGATTAATATATTTCTTTATTAGAGTAATAAGAGATGTATGCTCAGTGATGTGCTGGGCTGCATGCAGACAGAGCTGCTGATCCTTGAGGACAGATATTTAGGAAAGTGTGTAAATGATGTGTGACAGATAGCAGCTGGAGTGTCACATCTAGACACATCATCCCAGCCTGTCCCCCCTTCATACATACTGACACACCGCCTGCACCCAGCCCAGCACTATCAATTCTTTACAGATGTTCCCAGTGATAGTATATAGGTCTGGGTGGGGTAGGTACAGGATCAAATACACTCTTCCTAAAATCCCATTCAAGAAATCAAATGGACAGGATTCAAATTACAAAGAAAGATCATTCTCCGTTTACAGACATCTTCAAAACAATTTAGCAACACACATTTGCTATCAAATATTTGAATATCATATCAAATGAAAACAGGATATCACAGGTCAATGATTGTATCATAATTGATATTGTTCCTTATTATCATATTTAAAAACAAGGTCATACAGAACTTTAATTTCCTTTGTTGCTTTTACTTGTTTATTCTCCAATATCATAATGACAATATTTCTGTCTGTTTTGAAAAAAAAAAAAATTTATATATATAGATAGATAGATAGATAGATAGATAGATAGATAGATAGATAGATAGATAGATAGATAGCTAGCTAGCTATAGGTCTATCTATCTATCTATCTATCTATCTATCTATCTATCTATCTATCTATCTATCTATATACTGTGTATGTCTTGAGTGAAGGAATAAATGAATAATGCAGCTTCCTAGGTGGGAAATAAGAAAGAGAATTAATTTAGACAAAACTCACAGTTTACAGAGAGATTTATTATTTGTAAAATAAAAAATACACACAAATATTGAATTGCACATTTTTATCTATGCTTTGTTTATTTGCAAATTATATATTTATATATTATTATGATTATTATTCTTTATATTTGACTTGTTTCTCAAAGTTTGCTTCTTTTGAATGTGTGCTTTTGTTTAGTATTTCTTTTTAGCTTTTGCTTTCTATGATCTGTATTGTTTGTAAGCCTTTGCATTTGCAATTTTATTTATTTTTATTTTTTTTCTTGGTTGCTTGTGTTTTTGTGATTTATTTATTTGTAATCTGGGGAGTTATATGTGGAATGTCGGCAAGTCTGGCAAGCTGTGCATTGAGGCAAACGATGGGAATCTGGGTGTCCAAGGCTCAGTCAAGTCTTTTTCCCCAGCAGCACCTGCTATGTAGCCACAGCCTAGTCCCGTGCAGGAGATTTGCACAGCTTTGCATGTTTAAGTCCCATTTGTTGTGTGCAGGAAAAAAAAAGGGGGAGCAGGTCTGAGATCTGCAGGAGACCCTCCTGACTTTGGGCATTAGAGGCATGGCAGGCAGACACACACGTGCCCCTGGTGCTGGGCTCATTGAGGGCTGATTTGCAGGAATAAAAGGGGATTTAGCTGCCCATATTGGGGCATCTCCATCTCCAGTCTTGAGTGTGTTATTCCAGCTTGATGAGCTACAAGAGTCTTATCTCTCATCTCCATAATTCCAGCTTTCACCTGCCGTTATCTGATCTGCTCCATGCACTCATATAGACCAATGTTTTATGGAAATATCTGGGCTGAGTAGATGGAGGTAAGCAAGCAGCCTCCATAAAGATGGAGATGGATGGAGGTGGAAAGGCGAGGTCTTCTCTCTGCTTGAGGCTCTTCGCTTTCTGAACAGACAAATTGGAAGCCAATGACAGCTTCACACAAATGTAGGTGCAGAATGTCAGCTGCTGGGAAGAAGATCAGATGCTGCAATGGAGAAGGGAGGCCGGGGCCTCAGATTTGGGATCGTCCTGTCTGTGTGTCTTTCCTGTCGGCAAAAGTGTCTGCAGATCAGATCAGAGAATATAGTGAGATATTGACTGGCTGGGCTGTAGGTGTTGTGTTTAGATGGATTCAATTATTTATTTCTTTTTTGAGTTATGCAAAATGTCAAATATTCAAAATGTCAAACAGGTCCTTCCTGTTGAATCTATCTAGCCATTTATCTATATGCACATATTACATATTAACTGTGCATGTGCTCTCTGTGCACAGACATACACAACTATAAAAACATACAACTATACATACATGCACTATATGTACATACAACTATACATACATACACTATATGTAAATACAACTAAACATACATACAACTATACATACATACATGAACTATAAAAACATACACTACATAGATACAACTATACAAACACACACTATATATGCATACAACATACACACACTCTACATACATACACTATACATACATACACTCTACATACACACGATTATACATACATACAACCACACAAACATACACTTTACATACAGTACATACATACACAACTGTGTGCACAAACATATAACCAGTTGAAGATGATATCATTCTGCTTTTTATATTTTTGTATAATTGTATTATATAATATATCTATATATCTAGATATCTAGATATATATAGATATATACACACGCACATACACACACATAAGTATATTAGGCACATCATTCACCCATTTCCTTAATGTTGCAGTGTTCTCTGAGTCCTGTTGCATTATTCTGACCTTCTAATGAGAAATATAGCATGAATGTATATCTTTATTTGAGTGATAAGTGATGTATTCTCAGTGATGTGATGTGGATGCAGAAATGAACTGGAGGGCAGATCCTTGGGAAAGTCATGTCTGTATACACATACACAAACTGTCACACATGCATTAATATATATATATATATATATATATATATATATATATATATATATATATATATATATATATATATAATTTTGTACGTGACTGGGTATTAAAGTCAACACAGTTACAATTTCATGAGTGGGGGTTCGCAACTCCTTTACTAAATGAACCCCCTATAGGTGCAGCTTATAGTGATTTGTACACACATGCATATCAGCTCTGGCAGATTTTGGGCACTATAGAGAAGTCAGGAGCCCCCTCCTCTGGTGAAAGCAGGAGGGACCCGGAAGGCTGTGTGTGTGTGAGTGTGTGGATATGTGTGACGCCATTGCTCAGTGCCTGTAATGTTGGTACCAGCACTGTGGGTGCTCAGACTGCCTGTGCTGGAATGGACAGCTTGGCCCGCCGCTTGCACTCCAGTCTTTAGACTCCTCTTGTTTGTAAGTATGCAGTCTGCTCTTTTCTAATCATTCATTTCCACTTGATCTCTTGTGTCGTGTTTTGTAGCTGACACAGTTGCTGTCTATGGCACGGACTCAGGATTTCATAGTATTTAATGGGTCTTCTCCTCTCTGACTTTGGCTTCTAAAGTGCACAGGAGAGGCGAGCAGAATGGAGCAGACAGGTAGAAAGACACATGTAGCCCTATAGGAGTTTTTTTTTCCTGAAAATAAGGAAAAACGCTAAGCTATAATTATTTGTTTGTTAATGAATTTTATTTGATTACTTCTTTATTTTCCTAATGAATACATTTTCTGGTGCTGTT
>NC_133330.1:29624543-29627043 GCF_042186555.1 Aquarana catesbeiana
ACATACCAGGCGTTCAACTGGCAGAAATGTTTGGGAAATCCTCATATCCTAAGGGCTCGGTGTCCCAACGTTGTATGGCATTAACATATACAGATATGACACAATTGACTATTTGAAGATAATAGTGGGTCCCTGGGTTACAGTAAAAAGACTAACATTTTATCAAATTACAACAATTACTGCAATTTTGTAGCGCTGCTACTTTACTGAATGCATTTAAATTATTCAGGGCATTGCAATTATAAAAAAAAATCACCAAACTGAAATATGTCAAAGTAAACTCTTTATTTTTTAAATTGCAATATGCAATAGGTGAATGAGTTGAATCCGTTCCAGTTTGCAAATTCTCTATCCAGAAGGTGATTTATTAGCACTGTGCGAAGTCCGGGGTTGATTTGCTAAAACGGGAGAGTGCAAAATCTGGCGCAGCTCTGCATGGAAACCAATCAGCTTCCACGTTTTATTGCCAAACTTAATTGAACAAGCTGAATTTAGAAGCCACCATGCACAGCTGCACCAGATTTTCCACTCTCCAGTTTTAGTAAATCAACCCCTGGGTGTCAGTGTGGGGAATATTTACTAAGAAAACTGGGGAGTGCAAAATCTGATGCAGCTGCTGGTAGCCAATCAGCTTCTAACTCCAGCTTGTTCAATTAAACTTTGGTAATAAAACCTAGAAGTTGATTGGTTACTTTTCGCAGTTGCACCAGATTTTGTGTACACCAGGTTTAGTAAATCTCCCCCTGTGTGTTAGTGTGTGTCAGTGTATGTCTGTTTTTTAGTCTTTTATTGGATGTGAGCTGCCAGAAATGTCTTTGTGTTTTGTATTCAGGGGTTGGGGGGTGACAGAAGGTGACACTGGTGGCTGACAGGCTGCTGGCCAGTGTCAAAGACCTGCAAAAGCTTTTGCCATCATACTACAATGATTGCACTTAAATGAAGAAATCCGATTGGGTTTAGACGAGGCCAAAGAAAAAGAAAAAAAAAAAAAAAAAAGAGACAGCAGGGGGGAAATACATATTACTGTGATTTAATTGGCACTGCAGAACGAAATTGAGCCATGCATGCCCCATCTCAGCGTAACAAAGTGGAAACAGTGCAACACAAATCCAGTTTAGCTGAACACATTTCCAGTTTAGCTGAACACATTTCCAGTTTAGCTGAACACATTTCCAGTTTAGCTGTCTACATGACTCTGTGCAGTGCTGGGCAATGAAAAACAATGGGTTTAGCTGTTTTGTGTGATAGAGATGTGTTTTATCTTCCACTGTCCCCCACTTTGCATCAATCAAAGTACCCCCAGCAGTTTTTAAAGGGATGCATTGCAAATGGTGACTCTAGCTGGTGCCCCTTTCCCTTTAGCCCATTAGAATTAAATTTGGTCAATATATTAGAAATTGTGATATTATAAATCTAGATCCAGAAAATCTAGACTCGACTGGCAGCACATTTATTCCCATCTTCCATCCTTCTGTGTTGCTATAAGCAATGCCTCCAGTTTTCTTTGGACCAGTGAACCCCAATAAGATATCCCCTTTGCCCCCTGTTGCAATATGCAATCACTCACCTATATTAAGTTTTTTTTTGCAATTCCATCGACTTGGGGTTTTTACCTTGGGCAGTCCTTGGCTCCATCAAGCACAATGCAGTTAAGCTGTACCCCCAAGGTCTAGATGAAGAGGATCAGAGGGGTTCTGTGCCCCCCGCAAGCTAATCTGACCCAGCCAGGGAAGAAGAAAGAGCAGCAACAAGTCCTCAGCATTCAGAGGGAAGGCAGGAAAGTTTTTGAGAGAAGGGACAGGCAGGATCTGTGTCCCTGGTTCTCCCTCCCTCCCCTGCACACAGATCCTTTCTAGCTGCATTTCCTCCTGCCTGGACGAGGAGTTAACCTCTGAGCTGCTGCACTGAATGCTAAGGAACTGACATCAGAGCAAACTACAGTCCATGATCAAAGGTCTTGGATGCATGCAGTCTACTGAGGAACTACAAGTCCGACTACTCCCAAGTGCACAGCAGCTGCAGAGTGTCAGAGCCCCTTTTCTAGCAAGCAGATTCTGAATGCCTTGTGATATCCCAGGTCAGCCTAATCGATGGCTCATTCAGAAAGGCAAGGCAGGAGAAAATAACTGGCACTTTTTTTGAGGGGGGGAGTAGGGGAGGAGAGGCTTAGGGCAGTTTGATTGACATGTCCGCATAGCAAAGCTTTCTATAGCCTTTTCCTGCAAAATGTGATTTAAATTACTACTGTCAAGGCTGCCTTTAACAACTCCTAGAGGTTGTAGCTGTGTTTGTTTATCATAGAAGAAGACATTTTAACTAGTTAATCATTAAAAACGGTGGCTTCGTGAGCTATGGGGCCTGAGCTGGCAGTGGAAGCCAACTGGGGAGCTTGGTCTCTGATTTCTGTCCTACACAATGGCTTATGCAATAAGGCAGCCCAAGGGGTAATGATGGTGGTGTAATAACCTATAGTAACTTATGAGAAGAATGAAAATCAGTG